>NC_044052.1:1474019-1489879 GCF_902167405.1 Gadus morhua
AACATTACAGCACTGCACCAATCAAAAATTTCCCACGGCACCGTGTATACAGTATAACGCGGCGCACAGCAGAATTCGTCGGCCATGCTATACTTTCACTAATTGGAAGGAACAGCAGGTGGGAAACTAGACGCTACGCTTGCGATCATAAAGCTAGGGTTAGTCTCAGGGACCCCCAACTCAAGGACCCCCGACTCAGGGACCAATGTCTCAGGGACCAATGTCTCAGGGATCCCCGACTCAGGGACCAATGTCTCAGGGACCCACGACTCAGGGACCTCAGTCTCAGGGACCCCAGTCTCAGGGACCAATGTCTCAGGGACCAATGTCTCAGGGAGCAATGTCTCAGGGACCCCAGTCTCAGGGACCCCAGTCTCAGGGACCAATGTCTCAGGGACCCCAGTCTCAGGGACCAATGTCTCAGGGACCAATGTCTCAGGGACCAATGTCTCAGGGCACATCAGACTCAATAGGAGGTTGTGCAAAACACAACAGCTAAATAAAAAACACAAAATTCTCAGAAAAACACGCAAAGCAATGATCAGCAGAATAGAGTGAGTCTGTAACCTCTGACTCAAGCCGTATTTCATAGGATCCAGGAAAAACTGGCATGGAGAGCAACAATGCGTCTTCTACGTCCGCCACCACTGGAGGCGAAGCTAGGAAGACCCAAGCTGCCAACTGTGGCGAGCAACGAGGCCCCCCGCATACGTCCGCTCCCAGCAAGAGGCGGTAGGAGGAACCGCTAGCAGGCGTCACAATGAACAGAGCAGCGAGGCTTCGAAAAGCAACGAAGAAGCTAAAGTTTGCCGGTGAACACACAAATGTGCAAATCTGTCGACGTATGATAGCGACTATTGGAAAAGGTCCACACAAGCAAACAAATTCACTTCTCAATAAATGCCTTGTAGTACTTTTTTCATATACAAGACAAGGGTTACATCCATTATAAATGGTTAGAGGACAGGATATTAAAGACGCCAGGGATGACCATGACGCAGCCGCTCAAATGTCCACCGAAAAAGCCCTAGAGTAGAGCCTTCGAAACGGCCACACCCTGTGTAGAGCAGAGTGTAGCGGAGTGTAGCGGCCCATGGCAGCATCGCTTTAACACACAAACAACTGTTTTGTGTAATGGAACGTGGTCAAGCATTTTCACAGCCAGTGCTATGCACTGCCATCAGAAGCCAACCAACAGCCGGCCCGACGCATCAGGCGCATCAGGCATCCATCCCATGCGCTTGTGAAAGCGCATTGGTGCCGCATGGCGCAGTGGCCGGTGCCAGTCAGACCAATGCGAGCTCTGAAAAACCCCAGAGCGGACGGCTCTCTCGGACCACCAGAATGAGGCACAGATCCTCCTGTCTGAACAGGTCCCAAAAAGAAGATGGATCAGTTGAAGCAGCGGGAACGCAGACAAGAGAGCCCACGGCAAAGGTGTGTGCGCCGTCGCGTCTACCCCCAGCAGGGAGGATCCTGTTGGGGGTAGAGCAACACAGCTTGCAGTGGGTGTTCTCTCTGGACGTGAAAAGGTCCCCCGGGATGTAACTGCCTCCCGTCTCGGTGGGGACTGGTGTGTGACATGAGGTCAACCCTGAGGTGCTGGGCAACCGCGTTATGCAAGGGCTCTTAGGCTGGGCAGATTCAGATCAGCCCAAAGCCAGAGCTCGACCACTTCTCGATGGAGGTGCCGAGGAGCGACAGGTTGGTTTATGTAAGCCGCCACCGACCACTGTCCGTCTTGATCAGAACATAGTGGCTGCGCATCAGGGGAGCTCTAGCAAATTTATGTGTGCAGTGGGGCCTCCCCTACCCGCCAACAAGGCGCCCGTGAAGACAACCACGTAACATGGCACTATGCTGAGGGGAACATAGGCATAGTGCCCCCCTGAGAAGTGTAGGTTGGCTTGTGTCGCCTGGAAACCAACCTCTGACGAGCAAGCCAACGCTGTAGTCTGTGTAAAAAGATCAGGCACAGGGGAACCACGGGGTGGGCAGCTGCCATCAGCCCCAACAGGATCATGATTGACAAACTCCTGCGAAAGTAGGAGAGCGCCAACAGAACCGCATTTTGCCGAGAGGGCGAGAGCCTCGCTGTAATCGTGCCCGTGTCTAGGCCACTAAATCTCCTGTGAGTCTAGGCTGTGAGCCATGAGAATAGGGACGGATGGAAGAAAAATATCGAGATCAAGGGATGTGAAGCTCCCCTTCTCACACAGTCCTCACCCTCTCAGAGCGACGCTCTGGGGGTGATTTTCTGCATAACAACTGATGAGTTGAAAACGCAAGATCCAGAATGTGCTCTTCTCCCAAGAGACGAGCCACCTCCGCTGCAAAACCATGCTCGCAACGGGTTCCTGCAACATAGTCTCCACCAACCACAAAAAGAGTAGGGGACGGTGAAGCTAATTGGGAGCTGAATGGGAGGTCCCCATCTCAGCGATCAAACCATGTTGGTAAACGCCTCACTCTCTCCACGCATAGTGCTCAGAGAGAGGGCGAGCAGATCGCTGAGAAAAAACTGTCCGGCCCACCTTCACATCATGTGTGATGGTATTGCTCGTCTGCAATCAGAAAATACCACTGCAGGGCAGGCCTAAGCGACCAGGCGATAGAGGGCTGTGCCACGACCGTAAAGGGCTGCTCCTGCTTCTCCTTATAGCCAACAGTAGGGAGGAAGCATGGAAAAGTCAGGGTCTAGGGGACTGGTACACAAGGCCATACATGCGGCCCCATGTGACGAATCCCTAGCCCACTCATGAAGCACACAGCGACGCTGCAAGGAGGCAGACTAACCCGGGGTATACTACACCGTCTATGCACCGCCCTACAATCTGTAGGATGAAGGGAGGCAGAGGGAGCGTCGCAATGATGAAATTAAAATGAAGGGGCTGTTCATTTATGCCACTTACACTTGTTGATTGACTGATGTTAGCATTGGCAAACCAAGATTGATTACACGGAAAAGTAAAGATAGACTGCCATTTGATGTTGTGTGCTGTGTAACCTGTGTGTGTTCATGGAGGAAGACTCCCTCTTGCTGACCCATCTCGTCGTTTGTTTACAGGCATAACGACGGTTCTGACAATGACCACTATCAACACCCATCTGAGGGAGACTCTGCCCAAGATTCCTTACGTCAAGGCCATCGACATTTACCTCATGGGCTGCTTCGTCTTCGTCTTCCTGGCTCTGCTGGAGTACGCGTTTGTCAACTACATCTTCTTCGGACGGGGCCCGCACCTGCAGAAGAAAGTGGCGGAGAAGGCTGCCAAGACCAATAATGAGAACAAGAGCCGGCTGGAGAGCAACAAAGTGCAAGTGGGTGAATGTATATAGCTTAATCCATAAGCCATAATGGGTAATCGTATGATAAATAATTCATGTCCAAATAATATGTCATATGGAATCACGAATCATAAGGAAGAAAATGTGACTGTTACAATCACAATCAAAGCTCAAGTTACAATATATTCATTAATCGTTTGCGGTAGGTCGGGTTTTGGGGCAAAACATTCCTGAAATGAAAATGCACCTTGGCATTTTATTTTTCAGGTGGATGCCCACGGCAACATCCTGCTGACCAACCTCACCAACGAGATGAGCGGCGCCGAAATGATGGGGGCGCTCAACGACCCGCGAGTCACCATGTTCTCCTACGACAGCGCCAGCATTCAGTATCGCAAGCCCATGACCAGCCGGGACATGTACGGCCGGCCCGCCCTGGACCGCCCTGTGGCCCACAAGAAGAGCCGCTTGAGGAGGAGGGCCTCGCAGCTCAAGGTGAAGATCCCGGACCTGACGGATGTCAATGCCATAGACAAGTGGTCGCGCGTCATCTTCCCCATCATCTTCACGTTCTTCAACCTGGTGTACTGGCTCTACTACGTCCACTAAAGGTCAAAGCTTGAGGCGGCCACAAAAAAACACCCGACTGGCGCTTTGCTTACGTCGGTTGGGTCCTTGTACAGTGTTGCGCAAATAAAAGTGTGTCTGTTGGGGGGTCGGGGTGGGCAGGGGGTCAACCTATCCAACTAGTTTGTATAAATTCTATTGCTGAATACACACAAGTCCCCTGGATGTCTTTTCAATGTAAATACGATTTAATATATAATATATAAATATACATATATATAAGAGAAATATAATTTAATAAATGATCTCACCTTTTGATCTATTCATCAGTACAACAAATGAAATAGATGAAATTAAACTAAGGGATTTTAAACGCACACATTTTTCTGTTTGGATTTTGTGCCAAAAAGTTAGAGACAATGCTATTTCCTTTATTAGGTTTCCTACTCTCAGCTTACTTTATCGCACTCTGCATGCATATAAAACACAGCTTTCATTTGCTATTGATTTTTTTTCAAATACAATTGAAAAGAGCCCAGAGCAGAAAAGAGAGGGTAAGAAAAATGTTTTATCATATATTAAAACTAATATTATTATCAAGCAAAATTATGTGTAAAATCTTTCTGTACGATTGACAAGATATTGCAAAGTATTTGGCGAGATGACATACTATAAATTGGTGACACTGGATTGTTTGCGCGCGATGGTTAGACTGAAGTGACTCATTGTCATCGTAAGGGCCATTTGTATTGTATCCGATGAGGAGCAAGTGACAGATCTTTACAGAGGACTTTGTTTTAGCCGTTTATCTTATGCTGAGTGCATGTCTGCTCTTTTACACAGTGCAATTTGCTTTATTTATTTTATTGCAGGGCAATATTTAGCCACTTATACTGTATGCTTTTAAACAACCATTGCATTTAAGGTTAGTCCTGGTCAAAATGTTAAATGTAACTTGACCAATAATTACATGAAGACAAATTTGTGAACATTTCTAACAAAAATATTCTCACAGTGTCTGTGAGCATGTATAATGTAATTTTCTTTAAAAGAAATCAGGTAAAGAATGACCTATGATGTCACCATACATTTGAAAGTAACATTTTAAAAACTTGAGGCCCCAAACACTCTGTTAAGGTTTTTTGAACGATGACCTGATCCCAAATACCAATTTTAAAATGGTTGCCACGTCGGCAACCAGGGATGAGCTGCAGGTAGTCAACATTGTCAGATTATGGTCCAATGTTATTATTCTGCATATTTAAATAATTGAAAAGTTATATTAAAAAAAATTAAATATATATTATGTAAAACACATTTCCTTTTTTCTATCCCGGTATGCAGCTTTAAGTAAGCATCAACATAACTTTGAACACCTTTGATTTTAAGGCGGTATATCACGTACACTGCATTCCTTTTAGAAACAGAAGTTGGTTTCCCATCATTTGAAGAGATGTTATTTTTCTTTATTTTATGATTGTTGCTAGTTCAAATTAAGGCCCCGTCCACACGAAGCCGAAACGATCTATCCGGTTTCGGAGTATCTCCGTAAAGACGGAGTCAAGCGAAACCGGGTAGATCTGTAGAAACGCTGTAGTACACATGCCAGGCCCATAAGGGGCGCTGCTTCTGCTACAGAAATCCAGAATTAAATTAAATAAGAAGAAGAGGCGAGCATGCGCATAAAGGCTGCCCCCCCGAACCACTAACAACACAAACAAACAGTCAGTGAACAGTCTCAATAAATAATGGCTTAGCAACCCAACAAGGGACATGATCTGCTGCAGAACGATTACAAGCCTATAGTCCGCCATCATCTTTGTTGTTGTGAGTTCTGAGACTCCGCGGGCTTAACAGTCATTGGCTAGAGGGTCGAGGGGTGTGGCGATGACGTCATGGTTTACGGTTTCAGTCGGTTTCAGGCGTCCACCGGAATCCAAAACGAAACCGGGTAGATTTGAAACCACCTCCGAGGGTGGTTTCAGAAGTTTACGGATTCGGTCAGCGGATTCGCCGGCTTCGTGTGGACGGAAGGCTGAACCGTACAAGACCTTTGCGGTTTCGCCATGAAATCGGCTTCGTGTGGACGGGGCCTAAGCTATACTTTTAACAAGCTCCAGTCATCACTGAATTGTTGAACAGCTGTGTCAAATGGGGCGGAATTTTTAAATCAGGACAAATAAATAGCCGTCCTTAAATTATAGCCGTCCCGCTATAATTTTTTTAATCATATGAAAGAGGGTAATTAATGTTGCAATATGTGCTGATGGGAAGCCTCCATTGACTGTTTGAGTAGGACTGAAGACAAATTATTGTAATGCTAACTTTGTGTTCAAAGAAACAAAAGTGATGTATGCTCACGAAACCGAGATTGTGTAATTATTAACAGCGTTTGGGAAGGTAGGAATATAACAAATAAAAAGTGTAAAATCGACCTTGCTGATGCACTCTGACAAAGACAACCACTTCTCTCCAAGCCGTTCTTTAGCAGTATCGTGTGCAAACATTAAATATGACAAACTCAACTTGCCAACTAATTAGACAAGTCATCTTCTCGTTGCGGAAGTAGGACCTACAGCCTATAGATTTTAACTTTTATGTGGGCAAAAGTTTGAGCGAGCATAATGCAGGGTCACTTTGACAGCCACCTCAGATCTATCCCAGTTTGGTCCATCAATATGTCTACCAAAAATGAAACTGAACCAAAGTTTAGTACCAAAATGCTAATGTTGCTTCTGTATTGCTGTCAACGTGTCATACAAATTTCCACCAGCATAACTGGCACATTCAAATATGCAGTATGACTCCCCCAAAAACGTCCCAAAGGGTGGATTATTGTTTCATTGTAATGTTATGCCAAGTAAAATAATCTTACTGGAACTGCTTGTGTTGTCAGGGCTCAAAAAGAAAAACATGTACATGAAAAAAAAATACAAAAAGGCAAAACAAGAATATACTGGCCACAGTAGTGTGCTCTCTCCTCATGGCTAAATATTGTGCCTTTAATAACAATCTCAATATTTTTCACAGGGTTTAACATAACTTATATATATATATTGCGTAGGACTAAATAAAAAACTTGTAACTTTTTTAGGACTAAGTAATAAAGAAAGAAACTCAGCAGCGGACTCCAAGGACACATTCTCACAATGAAAAAATAAAACAACTCAAACTAAATACAGAGTGTCAAGCGAGTAGATTAGGACATTCCAGCATTTTGATGACAATCTGAATTCAATGCTGAAAAAAAGAAAATATATATATATCCTGCGGTTGTTATTTTTCATGCTCTTGCAGTTTCTAAGCATTGCAGAATAGATGGACTGCATTAGCTTTTCCACAACAAAAGGGGGCCCTGAAGCACTACAGGGCCCTTGTTCAGCAGGAGAGGCAAATGGGACCCTAAATAGAAGATTTGCCCACAAGGTTCTTGAGAAATGTAAGGCTGTGCCGATCTCTATTGTGTAAATTACTGTACATTTGTATCTCTTTTGCCCTATATGTGCTCTGGTGTGTACTGGCTGTGTGAATGGTGAGAGTGTGTGAGATGATGCGTGTAGGGGGGGTGGTGGTGATGGTGGTGGTGTTGGTGGTGGTGTCCGGGGCGATAATGGTACAAAAGTGCACATTTTCACATATTTGGATGTAAAGATATGTTCATGTGTGTAAATGGTAGACAACACGAAACACAACACACACTTTGTTTTAAATTGTACGATTTTAAATAATAGACTTGAAATAAAATGACCAACCTCTCTGCCAACAGTTCAAGAATGTGCATTTCATTTGGAGTAAGAAAAATATGGACCAACAAAGGGCTCCAGAATACTGAGTAAACTGTAGTTCGATTCCAGTGATTACTTGTACGTTGTTTTTCACAGCTTTGAGCAGCATGCCTTCCCGTTGCAAATTAACAAAAACCTTAATTTATCATAGGGAAGTTTTTCTTTGGAAATGTGGTTGGCTTGTCTTTCCATACGCGCATGAAAGTGTTAAGGTTACTCGTCATTTATTTGATATGTTCTTTTTTGTGAGGTTCCTTGCTGAGCTCGAAGTTCTGAGAGATCAGTGATGCTGAAGGGGAATTATTGCCTTATTTAGCGTCGTCATCTGTCTGGCTTCTTGCCAACATTTAATGTTGAAATATACTAGGCTGAGACCTCTTAAAAGGTGAAATATACAAAGCTGAAAGCTCTTAATGGAAAATTCCACCGTAGATGTTTGACCCCAAACTCTACAGAATGTGGAAGAAGAAATATCTGCATATAGCAACCGGCTGAATTCAGTCAGGCAATAGAAAATGGTTTGCATGCAACCTTTTTTTGTGTGGCAGAAGGATATGCGCACACAAAATAATGTGTGTTTAGCATCATAAACACTGCTTATAGCATGGTAAGTAGGATATATAGTTTTGTGTCTGGCAGCTGCTAGGGCACAGTTAGGGCATTAAATGTAAAGCAGTTGAGTGAAGAGCAAGGCAATCATGGTTCGCCATTACCCCATTACCCTGACCACAGCATTCGCTAATTGACCAGAAGTCCTTGCCCAGGACAAAGCAGCCCTGAACCGTGTCGCGTACCGAGGGAGCACGCCATGTCTTGCGGCCTTCCTTCCTTCCTTCTGAAGCTCACAGACTGCTTCAGAAGTACAGATACACAAAGACAGCAAGAGGGCAAGCTCCCGCTTGAAAGTAAATTTACGTTGTCATCATCATCATCGTCGTCATACTTTGGAATAATTATAATTCCGGGCTTTGAACCTTGTGTTATGGACATGATTGGCATTTAATATTTTTCAGGTCCCTGGAATCTGCTTTCAAAACAAGGCATCAGCCCAAATGTATCGAGTTAAATATACTGTAGGCCTACATACGATTCCATATTTCTTTCGAAACATTTTATTTGGGTTCAACCAATGCTTTTTCTGATGTTAACTTTTACGACCAGCACTTTTTCCAATGTTTTGGCCTGCTCGGGGACAAAACATTGGAAAAACGATGGTTTTACTCGTTTTCGTACATGATTTCCCACTGTTCTGACTGTCCGACAGAGACCCTCTGCATTTCCCAATACAGCCTAATGTATGGGGGGATTATTTGTTTATCAAAACGGCGGATGCGCACGCAGAATGATGGCGAAAAGAAAATTTGTTAGGCCGGTTGCCATGGTTATCTACGTGTGGTTAATTTGCAGTTGCGGTGTTAATTAGCGATTTTTTCAGTTTACTGTTGCATTCAACTTTAATCAGAAAACGCGGTTATATGCTATAGACCCTATAGTATCTCTGGTATAAAGGCTGGGACGAATTTCAAATTTAAATATGTATTCTTTGGGCCCTATTTTAACGGTCTGAAACGCAAGTTAGAAGCGCCAAGCGCAAGTAGCTTTGTGGCCGGTTCTACGGCGATGTTTACCGGCGCGAAAAATGACTCTTGCGCCCGGCGCATATCTAAAAAGGCTTGGTCTGAAGTAGCCTAATTACCCGTAGGTGTGGTTTGGGCGTAACGTGCAATAAACCAATGAGAGTGCCAGCTCCCATCCCCTTTAAGAGCCATGAGCGCATTTGAATCTGACGAGTTGATATTTTGATAGCGCGTTTGCAGTCTCCGATGAGACAGATGCACATGAATTTCAAACTTCAAATGGCTCAGTTTATTGCCAAATAATATGGCCTAATTCACACATGGAATAAGGTTTTCTTCCACAACTTCAGAAATACTGAGTCCTCAAATAAATTTCGGCAACGAAAACGTATATGATATAACGTATGATATGCGGTAACTGTGGTTCCATTTAATGATAGACGCAATACATTATAAACATTGTTTCTTATCAGTATTGTATGAATTATCGTTATCGACTTGTGTTTCTAATATGCATGTGTCCCCCCATTAATATACATTGCCATGGACGGTATTATGTGTGACGTGTTTAGTTTGCGTGTGTTTAAACAGATGGACGCACACACGCGCGCCCGCACTCATTCATTCTTTTGAACACTCACTCGCGGTAAAACAATGTTTTCTCACGATCAAATACTCATAAATCCTAAAAGTTATGGGCATGTACACGATGTCTGTGTCCAGAAAATATGTGTTTTTTCTGTACGTGTTTGCAGATGCATTGATTTAAATGTAGAACTTATTACCGCTGTATCAGCTGTTCTTTCCCAAATAATTTACCAAGAATGTGGGGCTAGGTAGATGAGAGAAGCAAAGTGTATGCGCGAGGTGCACAAGCAACATTATGCATGCGCCTTTAAAATAGCATCTGAACAACGCGCCACTGACTTTAAACCAGGTATTTCCTGGTTTGTGGCGCAAGTGGTTTCTGAAACAGCAAAATAGCACCAGGGAAGGTTTGCGCCAGAACACGGCTCCTCCTTTCGCCGAACCGCCCCTTGGGGCGCAAGATCATTCCCTAATTTACCGACGCGTGGCGCAGGAGGGAAAAGAACGCTCTGCGCCAGTTGCAAACTAGCAACGACACATGATGCGCCAGTGATTAAGTCAATTGCGCCAGATGCAAGATAGGGCACTTTATGTTGAAAGAATAGACGCGTCGCGATTCCCATTGAAACCAATGACGCGGTGATTATTCTTCAAAACGAGAGCTGGTAAATTGATGAAAAATGATTAAACTGTAATCAGACAACGCGGTTATATGCTATAGACCCAAGAATATCTGTGGTATAAAGGCTGGGACGAATTTCGAATTATAAATATGCACAATCCATAACGTTAGCTCTCTGGCTAGCCTGGACAAGAATACCTCCCGTTGCCAAGTCGTAGCTACGGTCCGTCCTATTTATATTTGGATTGTAAAACGCATGAAAATATAAATGAATGATCTTAATTTCTTTTCTTTGGCAAGTGACTATGGTATGAGCGAAATAATGCCCTTTGAGGTGTCAAAAACATGTTTGATCGATCGTAATTAAAGGGGACACATTTTTTAAGGGAGATGAACTCAAACAGAGTATACATTTAATAAGAATGCAATACGAATAAGAAAAAGAATAATTCTTAAAGTATTTAATTGTTTTATTATGTTGGCAAGCAAGAAGTAGAATAAATGGGATGATCAGTCTTATTAAAAGGGTTTGTGCAACCAACCGCACAACAAGACATGATTATGCTCTCGTCTCTTTCTGCAAACGGATGCGTGTAGAGCAGGGAGTAACGTAGAGTGACGTAGACTGATAATCCCTCTATAATAAGACGATATACGGTATCTTTTAGTAGTAGCAACGATCATCATTGTTTTCTTTGCATGTGGAGGTTATTGAGACGCATACAACAAGGTACCTTATGAATGTAGCTATTTAGATGATGCTGCTTAATATAATTTTTTTGTTCTGCTTAACCTTAAACAATTGCAACAGGAGTGCTAAGTAGAGGGGCTGATCGTTTATTTACTGCTACACCTCATAGTGTTCATTTATTAGGTAGCCAACCTCAAAGTGCGAAGGTAATATATTGTATTTGTTGCTTTTATTATTATTCCGCCACGTTTGACTTACACTGCCTAAACGACTCGCATTCTTTTTATGAAACTTTCTACAGCTGTAGAGGCTGAGAAAATATTAACAAATAAGAAAATAAAATAACTGATTGGCCCAAAAGTGGTGCTATAGCAATTGTACAAAAATGCAAACTTTGAACAAGCATATCTCGTTCCTCTTGTGTCCGAGTTCGTTATCTCTCATTTAATAGTTACGACATATTTGAAGCCATTTGATGTACCCATGGGCGAATGCTGCTGCAATACAAGCTGGGGCCTGATCCACCAGGGGGTTGCCGGTTGAGGGGGCCTGATGATGAAGGACCTTAAGCTCCTGACGAGCCCAGGATGGAGTATTGGCAGGCAGAGATGGCAGAGAGATGAATGCTCTCAAAACTGATGCTATCAGACTCTGGCTGGAAGCTAGCGACTTGAACCAGCTGGGAGGGTGCGAAGGCTGTTCCACCACGACATACCTGACTCACACCAATGTTTTACAACCCCTACGCACGTTGCATACTAGGGACCACCAGCACTTATGTAGACCGTACATTTAGAATGCACATTTAATTCTGTGTTTTGTTGTGCTTCTGCTACTTTAGATGAAACCTCTCCCAATGATCAAAAAAGTGCGATGGTTGTGTGCTCTGCTATTGGAGGATGGCACAACAGTTGTCCAGCCAATGCCTTCATCTATTGAAAATCGTATACTTAAAACAAATGGAGCTGTATACCTTTTTTTTTATAATCACCAATCATCAGTGTTATTACATTTAAAAAATCCAACGCATCCATCCCAGTTCCATTTTTTAATTGCAATGATTTATCGAAACAAAGTTAGTCAAACTGCGGTAGTTTTCCATTACCTTTAAACATTACAATTAGATTCAGTTGACAATGTGGGTGAAACATTTAGACTTTTTACTGTGCTCAGTCGAAGTCGAAGAATGTAAAAAAAAAACAACGAATTTTCTTCCGACTAATCATGTCCTGTAAACCACATAAGACTCGATATGACATTTGCCCATCATCTGAATCAAGAAGAGACCACACACATTCTCTCATTGAGGAGACTCATCTCATGGCTCTCTTTCGAGTCCCGTGGAAGAGACTGATTCAGAAGGAGTTGGGGAGTCATGTGGAGGAGTCAGGGAGTCATGTGGAGGAGTCAGGGAGTCATGAGGAGGAGTCAGGGAGTCATGTGGAGGAGTCAGGGAGTCATGAGGAGGAGTCAGGGAGTCATGTGGAGGAGTCAGGGAGTCATGTGGAGGAGTTAGGGAGTCATGTGGAGGAGTCAGGGAGTTATGTGGAGGAGTCAGGGTATGAAGGTATTCTAGTAGCAAAAGTCTTTAGCACCTGTAACTGCAGAATTTGAATGCGTACACTAAAGTCACAGTAAATTTGAAGTCGTATATATTTATTTTGCATGTGTACTCTAAAGTCAAATGTGTAACAGTACATTTGTACTGTCATTAAGTCATTATGTTAAAGAAATGACTTAGTTCAAGTGAATTCCCCCAAAAGTATTTCATTAACATGCCGCAAATGTCCTTCAATGTTTTTTAATGGTCGCCATAACATAAATTCAGAAATGTTAATGCAATATGATGCGTTATTTCTTGAAGAAAGTGGTCCAATCCTTGGTCGCTTTTAACTCACTTTATTTGTTAAAGTAGGCATGTTTCGGTATGGTAACTATGAAGCTTAAGGGAGGGAATTGTTTCTAACGTGTGTAGAGGAAAATACCGTGATCTACTTCAAGCCCCCCGGGCTCTCCGCCGTCTACCTATTGATCTCTGCCCTCTCCAACTGAATCACTCGCTATTGCCCGTCAAGTGGGCGTGGCCTATGTGACGTATTAGCCTTTTGAATTCCTAACTCCTCTACATGACTCCCTGACTCCTCATGACTCCTTAACTCCTCCTGACTCCCTAACTCCTCCTCACAACTCCCTAACTCCTCCAAATGACTCCTTAACTCCCTAACTCCCCCTCACGACTCCCTAAATCCTCAAAATGACTCCTTAACTCCTCCTCACGACTCCCTAAATCCTCCACAAAAATCGCTAAATCCTCCACCTGACTCCCTAACTCCTCCACCTGACTCCCTAACTCCTCCACATGACTCCCTAACTCCTCCACCTGACTCCTCCACATGACTCCCTGACTCCTCCACATGACTCCCTAACTCCTCCTCATGACTCCCTAACTCCTCCACATGACTCCCTAACTCCCCCACATGACTCCCTAACTCCTCCACCTGACTCCCTGACTCATCCACATGACTCCCTAACTCCTCCTCATGACTCCCTAACTCCTCCACATGACTCCCTAACTCCTCCACATGACTCCCTAACTCCTCCACCTGACTCCCTGACTCATCCACATGACTCCCTAACTCCTCCTCATGACTCCCTAACTCCTCCACATGACTCCCTAACTCCTCCACATGACTCCCTAACTCCTTCTCATGACTCCCTGACTCCTCCACATGACTCCCTGACTCCTCCTAATGACTCCCTGACTCCTCCACATGACTCCCTGACTCGCAGCATACTATTTGCGCGGGATACGTTTCTTTCTGGAGAAGTGAAGAGGGCGTCCTACTGAACGGAGGTGGGTATCCTACATTATGTTAAATGAAATGACTAAGATCAAGTGAATTCCCCCCAAAGTATTTGTTACGTATTTTTAGCACATAAGCTGCCCCCACATAGCCATTAGGAAGCATGAAGCAAGATGAGGAGTTAGGGAGTGTCAGTGTGAGGGTCACATGATGTGGAGAGGAGGTTGAAAAGTCTGAGGAGTTTATTTAACATTTTATGCTCTTTGACTGAGCCGTCAAAAGTCAAATGTTTTAACCATGTTGTCAACTGAGTCTAATTCAGAGCTCCTCACACTTGGAATCAAGTCAGACCTTCATAATATACAGTATACATTAGAACTGGTGGTCCCTAGTATGCAACATGCGTAGGGGTTGTAAAACACTGGTGTTGGTCAGGTATGTTGTAGTGCAGGGGTCTCAAACTCAACATACCTGGAGGCCGCTGGAGGTAGTCTGGGTCAGGCTGGGCCACATCAAGTATTCCACAAAAGAAAGTAGCACAACTGAACTGACTCAATCTAAGTTAATGATCGGGCTATAATTAGATAACATTAGCTATGTAATCGCTGACAACAGGGGACATTTCCTAGTGGTTGGTGGAAACCGGGACATTTTTGCGCCCTTTGGCTTTTGTCGGGATTCAGGACACGCAACTCAAAATCGGGACTGTCCCGGCAAAGCTGGGACATCTGGTCACCCTATCACAAGTGCTAAAAAAGCGTGGCAAGCGTCTCAGCAAAAATGTGCGTTTGACAACAACGCGCGGGCCGCACTAACACTAAACTTTGATGTCAAGTAGGGGGCCACAAAATATCATCCCACGGGCCTCAATTGGCCCCCGGGCCGTGAGTTTGAGACCCCTGTTGTAGTGGAACAGCCTTGGCAACCTCCTAGCTGGCTCAGGACGCTGGGTTCCAGACAGTCAGGGCATTTAGTGAAGAGTCGGACAGCGGCTGGTTAGAGGAAGGTGATCACCTTGGTATCAGTATTATGTAGCATCAGTTTTGAGAGCAGCACCCTCTCCCAGGCGACTATATCGCCTAGATGAAAATATGGAATCATACTGTTACGACCCGGCTCGTTTTAAGAGCCGCAACATGTGATTGGGATGATAAATGAAATGGATAGGTGACAATGGACAGATTCGGGTCAAAATCGGGGGTTTAATCAACTGAAAAGAGTGCACATGCACACAGAATTATAACAAAAGAAAGCTACACAAGGTTAACAAAAACACTGGCTGAAACCACTCAATCGCAGCCAGGCAATACAACGATATCAAAACTCTAATTCCCTGAGCAACCACAAAAGGTAGGCACCAATAAAGAGGCGGACTGCTCACTGGTTCACAGCCGCCCCGAACTGTGGACACACATGCTATTTATGTGCAGCTGGCTTGATTGGAGACTCCCGTTGGTAGCTTCGATGGGGTCCAGGAAGTAGGGAGGGGACCAATCATCGAAAGGGAATCACCCAGCTGGATTTGCATACAGAATCATTCAACATCAAATGCACATTAGACGGCAGCCGTAACAATACTTAAAAGGCACCCAGTGCAACTTTATGTAAACATTCAATGAAAAATAAACATTCAATTTGTAGTCTTTTTTACACGTAGTAAGTTTCAATAACTCCATACCATTACATATCGACATTCAAGGAGCAAAGATGAGACGTCGTTGTGTGGTGAGAACTGATAGAAAATCGTAAACAACAACAATCGCCGGTGGGGAGAAGCCATTTTTCCATTGACTGGAAGCCTGCTTTATTTATTGTAGGTTACAAAAAATAAAGAAAATGGCGGCATTGTTGTTGTTATCGATTTTCTATCAGTTCTCACCACACAACGACGTCTCATCTTTGCTGCTTGAATGTCGGTAATGCCATGGAGTTATTGAA